>NC_045159.1:2231590-2234090 GCF_900700415.2 Clupea harengus | reverse complement strand
CCGACACACTGTCCAGCATTATTCACAGCGGAGCCAGCCAGGGCCACTGCCCAAGCATACATTTACATACCATTACCCGCATGCAGGGAGCACGCTGCCAGCCAACACACACTAAAGGGATGAGGGGAAGACAGGAGGGGGGAGATTTGGGAAAGGGTTTACCACAGCTTCTTAATCCGGTCAGCGTGTCACCAGAACAGACTTTATATGCATGTCCAGATATCGGCTCATTCTGGAGCACATCATGTCCTGATGTGGCAGTGGCTCCTGTTATTGTCTAAAACTAGCGAAGTGTCTAGCTAAAAGCCAACAGACTTGAAAACACCCAACACCTTGCAGACACCAACAACGGCACTGATACTGATAAAAGCTAATAAAAGCTACCCTAGCATGCTAACCGCTGTGTTTTGGCCATATTTTTAGCGATATCAGTGTTCTTCCATTTTTCTCAGGGTATTAGGCCCAGATCACGAAACTGCCAGTAGGGTAGTGGGAACAACAGGTGTGTTTATCTGTCCTTTACGCCGTCAAAATGAATTTGAGGATGTCATAAAAAGCTAGCTACCTATCTAGGGTTAAAAAAAATAAAAAACCTGCATAATGTGCCTTTAAGTGTCCCTGCATGTGTGATGGTATGGCGGCATTAAGAGCTCCCTTCACGTAGACCGTCTCAGGGGAGGGATGAGAGTTTCACGGGTGATGGATGCAACCTCCATTATAGCCCCTCACCTGCGAGCCCCAGTCCCACACTCTCACAGCCCTTTATGATCCCAGAGCTCCTCATAAAATATGTACCCGTCTGTCCAAAAATATTATATTTGCGTCGCCGGCGAGGGAGCACTCACGGTTCGCTGAAAGCGCCCAGAACGGAGTCTATTTATTTTGCTGCTGCCGATGTCAGCTTGTTTGCAGGCATTCGGGCGTGTGTTGCCGTTGAGGTATTACTGTCGGAGTGCGGTGCTCCCGTTTTTGTTTTTTTTCCCTCAAACGGCAGCCGTCCTCCGATTACAACTTCATTAACACCCCGGTTCCAAACTGCTGCTCTTGGATTCTCTCCCAGAAAGAGAGGCGCATCAGTAAAGATGGCTTCTCCTCTCCTGGGGAAATGCCTCACCACTGTGCGAGCTCCGAGAAAGACATCTTCCTTACGGCTCTCCCAGCAGCCCCATAACTCACGTCCAATGTACACATTACCAATACTATTGAAATAACAAATCACACTTCTAATGGCTGTACAAATGTTTTACAGACATAGGGTAAAGCGGTATACCCACTCACAGAAATTAAGCCTTTGATTTTTGTCTCCGAACTCCGAACAATAAAAGACAAGTTGTCTTTCATTAGAGCAAGCTGACAGCCAGCTTTCACTGCATAACTGCAGGACTTGATTATACAGTCAGCTTGGAACGAGTGTCCGCTGCGGTCTGCAAGCTCTGCATTCATTGCCCAGCCTCTACTGTGCCCTGACAAAATGGCAACACTGTTTAAATGCAGTGTTCTGAAAGCCTCACACGTCTGCTGATGTTATCTCTTGGTGTGTCGACGGCTTTGGCTTGGAGTTTGATTCTCTGAATTAAAAAAATACATGCACAGATTGCTTGCTCAAGGCGGAAAGTTGAGCCTTTTCACTCTTGTCTCATAATGAGATGTTTGTTTATCTAAATGTTTCTTGTTGTGCTTACTCCCCGGTGGCCGAAATGCGCTGATGCATAAGACTACGCTGCGGTACGCAAGGTTTGTGCTGAGGTGTGTCTCTATCTCTCTCTCCCTCCCTTTCTCTCTCTCTCCCTCTCTCTCTCTCTCTCTCCCTCCCTCAGGTACTACCTGAAGAACAACATGGAGACGGAGACGCTGTGCTCAGACGAGGATGCGCAGGAGCTGCTGCGCGAGAGCCAGATCAGCCTGCTGCAGCTGAGCACCGTGGAGCTGGCCGCCCAGCTCTCCATGCGCGACTTCGACCTCTTCCGCAACATCGAGTCCACCGAGTACGTGGAGGACCTCTTCAAGCTGGTGGGCCACTCCAGAGGCAGTCGCGTCCCTAGTGGCGGCGGCGGTGGCAGTGGCGGTGGCAGTGGCAGCCACCTCAAGCAGTTCGAGGAGATCATCAACCAGGAGACGTTCTGGGTGGCCACGGAAATCCTGCGTGAGCCCAACGCCATGAAGCGCATGAAGACCATCAAGCTCTTCATCAAGATCGCCCTGCACTGCCGCGAGTGCAAGAACTTCAACTCCATGTTCGCCATCATCAGGTACGCCCACGTCTGCTGCGCTGCGCTCTTCAGTTACCCATGGTGCTCTTGGCCCTGTGCCCCGCGTCATCACTGTGCCGTTAGTCTCATGATGCTAATTTGCGCTGGGGTTGCTGCTGCTCTGCTCTGCTCTGTGGGTCCTTTTCATAATGAATGAGCGCATCTCGGCTGGAATTGATTGTTTGTGTTTTTGCTGGATGGTTTTCTTAGCCGCTGCCATCCTAAATCAATACCTCTATTGTACGGTCGTT
>NC_045159.1:2209090-2229090 GCF_900700415.2 Clupea harengus | reverse complement strand
ATGTGTGAGGTCACTAGCATCATGTGATTAGCACAATCTGGAGCAGCGTGTTAGCAATTCTTTTTTCAAAGCTAATGATACGCTAGGCAACATTTTTGGCTGTTTAGAAGGTCAGCACTACCATCAAAAGCTAACAGAGAGTAAAGGGCATCTGGTATGAGTAGCAATCTGGGGCAGTGACATCTAACCATTTGTGTAAGTTATCT
Source organism: Clupea harengus (assembly GCF_900700415.2). NCBI lineage: Eukaryota > Metazoa > Chordata > Actinopteri > Clupeiformes > Clupeidae > Clupea > Clupea harengus. The sequence continues at coordinate 2,228,884 of NC_045159.1, read as the reverse complement.
TTAGTCAGTGTTTCCCTGTAATGTTTTTAAAGTATTGCTCAACAAGCATCCCACCATGTAATTAAGGTTAGAACCTCAGGGACTCCTCCTCCGTAACACACACATGCATATTGACTGTTCAGTGACATGAGGCACCTTTGAGGTATGCAGAGTTTAGAATTATTATTTATTATATAATGAATCATTAATATTGGGCCTCTACCTGAAATCCTGTCCAAAATGTTGCTTTGGATAGTCAAGGAATCTGTCCAGTGCTTGAAAGACGGATCAAATGCAATCGGGCCTATTGCATCTAGTGTTGCTAGGACGTCCTTGAATATTTCATGTAGGTTACTATTGACTTTGGTGAAGTCTCCACTATGCAATGGATGGATCCTTTCTGTTTTTTCTTTTTTTTTTCAACCTATATTTGATTGCCTTTAAGTCATTCACCAGGGACAAACAGCCAATCCCTTGCAGGGACTCTCCTGAGTGAATACTGTGTGTAAACAGGGTTGGTGGTGGGTCTTATTTGCTGCCCCCACTCATCCTCACGTTTGCGTGTTTGTGTGTACAAGCTCACACATCCGATCCCATCCGTGTGTGTGTGTGTGTGTGTGTGTGTGTGGTTGTGTCTATGTTTAAAAAAAAAAAAACATCCACTCTGTCTCACCTCCCTCTCCCTCCCTCTCTCTCTCTCTGTACCTCACACCCCTCATGGGTGTTGCTCTGCAGGAAGAAGAGGTGGAAGAGTTTAGGGTAAGTGTAGTGGCACTGCAGCATGGTGCGCGTGCCAGCCTGCATGCCCAAGACAGAACATGCCTCATCAATGCCACCCTCCTCCCCGCCTTAACCCTCTCCCAGAGTCCTGGGCGCATCTCAACAACGCATCCGCATCCTTATTTACGAACGAAACCCCCATGTAGTCGTGTTCCGCAAGCCTGATTCCTCTCGTTTGTTTCATTTAAGTCCTCCATCCTCTAACCGCATTTTCTTCCATTCAGCTGACGTTTTCTTTTATATGTATTATTATTATTATTCCCATGGATTTATTGGATTGAGTTATTTTAAGCATGATACTCCACTGAATGTGATCCCTTTTTTTGCATGGTGACATTAACCCATTTTTTGCTGCAGACAGCAGAAAGAATTAGCATTTCATGACGAACTGACTTCAAAGGCCGCGCAGGCATCAGAATAGGCTGTGTGGCAGGACGTGTCCCGCTTTGATGTTCTCCAGAATAATTGTGCTCCCAGGATGATCTGTGGTCCTGCACAGAAAGCACGAGCTGTTTAACGACTTCATCTCCACTAACCTTACGTGGGAGGCTAACAATCAGATTTCTGTCTTTGTTCCTGCCCTCTATCCCTCTCTTATTCTCCATCTCCCTCTTGCTCTCTCTCTCTCTCTCTTTGTTCTTTGTCTGGCGTTGTATGCCTGGTCTCTCTCTCCCTCTCCCTCCCTCTCTCTCACCTCCTCTCACCCTCGCTCTCTCTCTCTCTCTCTCACTCTCTCTCTCACTCTCTCTCTCCTCCCTTCCCTGTCTCTCTCAGGTCACTGAGCCAGGGCAGTACCAATTCCAACATGCTGGATATCCAGGTGGGGGCCCACAAGAAGCGTGTGAGGCGCAGCTCGCTGCTCAACGCCAAGAAGCTGTACGAGGACGCCCAGATGGCGCGCAAGGTCAAGCAGTACCTGTCCAACCTGCAGGTGGAGACGGACGAGGAGAAGTTCCAGATCATGTCCCTGCAGTGTGAGCCAGCCTACAGCACATGTGAGTTGGGTGTGTGTGTGTGTGTGTGTGTGTGTGTGTGTGTGTGTGTGTGTGTGTGTGTGTGTGTGTGTGTGTGTGTGTGTGTGTGTGTGTGTGGCTGGCTTGATTTGGTTGGTTGGTCACAGTAGCATGCAAATACAAAGTATCACCGTCTGTACATACAGGAATTAGGAACTGCATAGTAGTTTTACACCCAGTATTCTCCCTTGGTGAACTGAATGAATGAATTAATTAAATGAAATGGAATCCTGGCAGTATGAACTTATGCATAATAACTTATGCACATCACAGAGTTTGAACCCAGTTTGTTCTCACTTACTTCACAGTGTTTTCACACTCTCTTTGTCCATCCTCAATAGTCAGTGGACAACCAATAACTAACACATCATACTGTGCTAATGAGTGCTGCCACTCTGCACAAATCAACTCTGTAAGTATCAAGAGACAGTTCAGGGTGTTAAGGAAACCGCACTCACCATGCAGTTGGCATCATCTCCACTATTGTAGTTTAGCAGCAGGAGGCCTTATGCTTTTTTTTTTCAAGTAGGGATCACAATTCAAGGAATGCAAACACAGTCACTGACTCCCTCATGTGGTCTCAGTGTGAAAGGACTGCTGCTGGGTTTCCATTTCAGCTCTTTGAGATATAGTGCGTTAGCGTTCCTCCAGTACACTGCCCTCTAGTGGTTGTAGGTTCAAAGTGCAAGGCTTCATTGAGGTGAAGTGTCCAATGCCTGTCTAATGCAACATCCTTGAGGATGGAAAATATAATAGATACATAAATAACTCTTGCATTGCACATTACTTCAAGAATTCTCATAGTAAATTATATCATGCCATATGCTAGTGATTGGAGGCATGACTATTTTATATAAATAGATTTTCACGTATATGTATAAATGTATATATAAGTATATGGACAAAGGAAAGCGTATGTAATGATCCTCAAATGAAAGTCAACCGCTATGAATTCCATTATGAAATATGAAATATTTGTGGGAGTGTTGCCCGAGGGTGGGTGATGCCTGTGTTGGCGTGTAGCGGTTGCGTCATGGCTTGCCTCTTCTTGTCTACAGTGTCTAAGAATCTGAGTGAGAGGAGGTCCACTAAGTCAGACATGTCTCCCGTGTCTCTGCGCTCAGCCTTGCCCTCTGGGAAATCCCAGAACCGCGTGTCCCAAGTGCTCCAGGTGCCCCCTGTCAGCCTCTACCCACTCCGCAAGAAGAGCTTGGCCAAGGACCTGGCACACAGTGAGTCCTGCCCGCCACAGTCTGGCTACAGCTGCTGGTCTGAGATCAGATAGAGCTGTGTGTGGAGTGCCAGGGTTCTGAGCGCTGGCTTTTGTGTGTGTGTGTGTGTGTGTGTGTGTGTGTGTGTCCGTCCCCTGCAGGTTCCAATTCTCCGCAGGTGCTGAAGAAGCCGACGAGTTCGGGAGAGGAGTGGAGTGGGAAGAGGGCAGAGGACAGCGTGTCGATCACCTCCTCTCTCCATTCCAGCCCTACGGTGTCCCCACAGGGATCTCCCCGGAAAGGTTGGCGCCCCCTTCTGTCTCCAAAAATAACTGCAGTATAGGCTCTATAGGAGCATTGCTTTAAAAACTCTTTAAAACCAACACATTTCAGCAAGATCTCACCTGTTATACTGTTACTGTAGTGTGTGGGCCACACTCTATTACACATCATGGGTTAGTACAGGTCTCAAGCTGCTTCGAGGCAATGCTCAGAAATGAAATCGAGCTGAATTGTGTTTTGTAGGTTGGATTCTGATTCCCTTGTGTGTCTCTGTGACTCTTTCCCCCTGCAGTAGGCGGCGGCGGTGTGCATAAGTCTCAGAACTCCTGTCAGATGAACCTGTCTGGCTCTTCCTCCTCTCTCCCCTGTGACGCAGGCTCCAAGGCGGGCAGCAGCGGTGGTGGCGCCGGCGGCAGCGGCAGCGGCAGTGGTCCCGGAGGCCCCGGGCGCAGCTACGGCATAGGTGGGGCTTTCCTGCACAAGCAGATGCTGCTGATGACCCGCCAGGACAGCGCAGACGCAGACGCAGACGCAGACCAGGACAGGCAGGGAGAGCAGGGAGACACAGGGACCAGGTCCCCCAGGACAGGAGGAGCAGGCGCAGACTCAGGGACAGGGACACAGATAACAACCCCCTCGCGCCCCGAGTCGCCCCTGAGGAAGAGGCTGAGCTCTCCATTTAGGATGCTGAGGGAGCGGAGCGCCTCCAGGGGGAGGGAGAGGGAGAGGGAGAGGGCCAACTGTGAGGACAGGGCCCCCGAGGCCAGGCCAGAGCAGGACAGCAGCAGCAGCAGCAGCAGCAGCAGCAGCAGCAGCAGCAGTAGTAGCGGTGGCCCGCGGGCCTTCACCTGGCTCTGCAGAGACAGACACAAGAGGAGGATAACACTCTGAGGAGGAGATGCATAATATAGCAGTTCTGCTAGAGCAGAGTGAAGTACTGGTAGTGAGCTGATCACAGAGAGCAGCAGCAGATGAGGGGCACATCTCTGTCAGAGTGCGCTTCCATCAGGGGTGGGGGGGGGGTGTGTTGGGTTAACTTAGAGTGTGTACATCACAGTAAAGCTGTGATCGTTCATTTGAAGTCATTTTCAGACTGCCACAGAAGTAAAAGTGAAGTAAAGAGTAATGAGTAGAAACCGTTTTGTATGAAAAGCTGACAGTCATCAGTGTTGACAAATGTTACATTTTATTTTCAATTTCAAAGCTAACTTGTTTCGGACATAAATGTAAATGTCACCAAATGAACTTTTGTTTTTATAATCCAATGTTAAAACTTGAATGTGTTACTTTCAGTAAATGTACTTTTTAAGTACTTTTCTACAGAGCATGAGGTACTTGTGGTTTTATTGGAGAATTCCTAAATAAAAGGAAAAATTAAAGTCAGACCTTTTAAAAATCTGTTTTCCCTAAGGGCCTCTGTGAGCATATGGTGAGCAGGTTGAGGTATTAAGCCTGTGTCTGTGTCTCTGTCTGTGTGTCTGGCAGGCTATGCGCTGATGCCGGCGGGGAAGACAGACCTGTCTGACTCCAGCCACAGCGAGATCTCGTCGCGCTCCAGCATCGTCAGTAACTGCTCCGTGGACTCCATGCTCGCGGCCGCACCCGAGGAGCGCTGCGGCAACCGGCCCTGCAGCCAGCCAGACACCAATGCACACGCACTCCCCGCGCCAGACTGCAGTCGCCCCAGCACAAGGTACACACACACACACACACACACACACACACACACACACACACACACACACACACACACACTCTCTCTCTCACATACACACACACACACCTCTCTCATAGACACACCCACACTCACTCACATGTACAGACTCAAACACACACACACACACACACACATACTCATATATATATATAGACTCAAAAACACACACTCACACATGCATGCGCTGAGCCAGACTGCCTCACAATTGCCTTTTTGTTCTCTAGTAAAAAAGCGACGACAGGTCTTTGTACACAAACATATAAAACCGAGCTGCTTTATTAGAAACGCATGGCAGAGCACTGATGGATTAATGGTGGTGTTGTTTTTATGTGGGCGCTTTTCAATTCAGTCGAGTAGGTGGCGGAGTTTATAGAAAGACTGTAATTACTTCTATCACTTCCTTCAGGGAATCTATAAATCTTCGTGCATTACGTTACCCTTCTGGTTTCCTTGAGATCGTTTAATATCCTGAGCCTGCCCTGTTTCCCATCTGTACTTGTTTTATTTGCAACTCCAGTAAAATGATTCAGTCAAAACAAATAAAAAAGAGAAACTTTTGACAACTCAAATAGGTGCTGAACAGGAGACTGTCTGTAGCATGTCAATCCAGAGAGTTGCAGCAGAATCATTGTAGTTAACTGCGTGCGTGATGCAGTTACTATGCACTGTTGGGGCACTACTGTAAGAACTGCCTGGCTGGAGATACATCCATAGACTTTATGTTTGGTCTTGATGCAGGGAAACAATACTGACTCAGAGTTTCCAAACACTGTGGCTAATTATGTGAAACTAGTGCTGTCAGTCTGAAATGTTCTGGTACATTCTGAATTCTAATGTATAGATCACATCTACATGTTGCTTGGAGATATCAATGATGAACTCTGCATTGTTGCTTTATGTTAGTCATGGTTTGCCATTGTTTACCATTATTTGTTCTGAATGTAGAGTCTTTGAGGTTGACACAGGCCAATATCTCTCCTCTCTCTCTCTCTCTCTCTCTCTATCTACCTTACCTATCTACCTATCTCTCTCTCTTTCTCCCTCTCTCTCTCTCCCTCTCTCTCTCTCTCTCTCTCTCTCTCTCTCTCTCTCAGTTCGTCTGTGACACGGCCCACTGTGACGCGAGCCTCTACGTTCACGTCCTCCACGAGCACCGAGGAGCTGACCCCCGACCACTCCTCCGTCGAGACGGCCGACAGCGGGCGCGGCAGCTGGACCTCCTCCTCCAGCAACTCCCACGACAACTTCCAGAGCCTGCCCCCCCAGCGCACCCTCGACCTGGCCCCCTACCGCCACTCGCAGCTGGGCAGCCCCATCGCCGAGGTGGAGGCGGGCCCCGCCTGGCCCGAGGACGGCGCGGCCGCCAACCGCCACTCCAGGGACAGCTCGGAGCTCAATCCGTCGCGGCAGAGCTGGGCATCCTCCAGCTCGCTCTCCGACACCTACGAGGGCAGCTACGGGACCATCAAGCGGCGGGCATCCGAGCAGGCCGCCGCCGCTGCACAGGGCGAGCCCCCCGAGGGCTCCCAGGCGGCCGACGCCAGCTACAAAACGGTCACGTCAAGCACAGAGAAGGGCCTGATAGGTGAGGCGGCGCCCCGCGGGGCTGGGGCTCCTGCGATGCTTGCAGTGTGTGCTATGCCCACTGTGTGACCCCCTAGCACTGTGGCACGCAGAGTGTGCTAACTCCACTGGTAGAGTGATTTACAGTGGTATGGAATGGCACCAGCAGACACTGGCTTTGTTTTGAACTTTATGATCACGTGATTTACTCTGAGGAGCCTTCGGTGGACCTCATGCTGTTTTGCTTTGCGTAGCAGGGTGATTTAAAGAGTAGACTCCTGCTTCAGCTGCTGCGGCTGCCCCAAGTATCTGACAAACTAGGTGATTTTAAAAGTTTTGAATTGTCACTTCAAAGCACATTTTACATTCTAAAGGTCCTCTCATGAGCCCAGCTTCATCATCAACTAAAGATAATTTTGAAGCGAGTTACAGACATTGGTGAGATACTGAGTTTCTATTACACCTAGTGTAACAGGATTACGGGTCAGATCTGCTGGTGCCATTCATTTTGCATGCACGTCGATTCTTTTCTTTTCTTAGGGGTTTGTGAACTTGTGAACATCTCATTGATTTATATTCCTTTTCATTTTGTTATTTTCTTTGTTTATCATTCCCTCCCCACCCCCACAACCCCTCCACCACTCCCCCCCCCCTCCCCTCATCTCTGTCACCTCCACCTCCCCCTCCTCTCCTCACCACCTCCCTTTTCCCTGGCCGGCAGTCTACTGTGTCACGTCGCCCACCAAGGACGACCGGTACAGGCTGCCGCCGCCCACTCCGCTGGGGTACCAGGGCCTGTCGCTGGGCGACGCGCAGGAGGGAGCGCCGCCGCGCCCCCCCCACTTAAAGCCGCCCGACTATAGCGTGGCCCTGCAGAGGTCAAAGCTGCTGCAGAGCCCGGCCAGGCTGGCCCCCAGCCGGCCCGCCAGCACGGGCCCTCAGCCGCTAGCAGATAGTGAGGATGGTACGTGCCGGAAGCCCCCCGCGGTAGAGCAGAGTAGGCCAGCTGCTGCTGCTGCTGCTGCTGCTGCTGCTTGCTGCCTGGGTGCTGACTTACTGTGTACAGGCCTGATGCTTTTAGTCCAGACTTTGGGGGTTTGTCAGCTGAAACAAAACCTCAAAATATCAAGGGACACCTTTTCTCTTATTATTATTATCATTATTATTATTGTTATTATTATTATAGTTGTTAATTGGTTATGTTAGACTTTGAAGTTAACTTTATGTGCATGTTTGTGCAGGTAGTTTGATCATATTATTATTAATCATGATTTAGTATTTCAGTAAGTGTGTCAGTCACAATCACCTTGTGCATATCATAAACATTATTTTTTTTTAGTCACAAGAGGGACTAAGATTTCACTTTGATTGTCTCTCTTTCAGATGAACAGGTCTCAGCCGTGTAACTGCCGCCAGAGGACAGGCAGACTGAGAGGGACGAATGAGCGAACGAGTGACACAGAGAGACAGAGAGAGAGGAGAGAGGAAGAGAGAGGAGAGCGGTCTCATAAGCTAGAGCTGCACTGGGCTTGCTCCCTCCAGACAAGAGCACATGCACCTCACCTGCACCTCTACCTGCTCACAGCGCAACCTCACCTTTCCCATCACAGACAATACCACACACGCACACACATATACACACATATACACACACACACACGCACACGCACACACATATACACACATATACACATATAGACTTGTTTTTAGGCCATTCAGAGAAATGGATGGCTTGTTTTTAACTCACCTTGCCTCAGGCTCCTGAGCTGAACTGATGTCACAGGATGGAGTGTGTGTGTTAAAAACCATGGCTTCTCAGAGGAGAGGAAGGAGAAAAAAAAAAAAATCTTGATGACAGCCTTGCCTCTTTCATGATTTTGCTTTGGTAAAAGTACCAGTCTGTACGTACGTGACAGCGCTTTGCTGGGCTCCGTCGCGGCCTGGACCGGCGTGATTGCCGGGTTTGACCCGTGGGCTCTGTAGTGGATCGTCAAGTAGCACATACGAGGGGTTGTTGTGATGGAGTAAAAATGACAGTTTAAGCCGTATTTCCTCTCGCGCTCTTTGGCTGTGCCGCATGTTGTTGTGCTGCTGTGGTTCCGGCTGTTTCCATAAACACTGACGCCAGGGCATCCCTGAGCATCCCCACTGTATCAGGATGTTTACATCCCGAGTGTAAATAGGATCAAAGTGTGATGGTCTAATGCTCCACGCTATATTTCTTGATTGGTTTTAAACATATCAGTCATGCAGACTTTAAAAGAGTACCATTTTGAAGGTGCCAGTTTGAAAGTGTTAAATTCAAGTGAACGAGGTGTAGAATTGGGTCGTTAGATGTACTGCCACAGTTCTGAGGAGAGTGGCCTTGAGTGTGCAGGGATGGCATGGACCTGTGATTTCATGAATCATCTACATGTCCTTTGGAGGAGGACTCAAGCTTGCTCTGAAAGTGCATGTTAAACAGTGTACCACCATCCCTCAAGGTAACAACATCCACATTAGGGACTGTATGAATTATACACCTACTCGTAGAGTGAGTTTTCATGGTGGAATATGTCAGTGAGTGTTGGTAAAATGGCATGGCTATCTGTCACTGGTGCAGACGTTTGAAATCTATCTTTCTCACTGTGTCATCGGCTATGCGTGTGTGTGTGTGTCTGCTTCCACAAAGAAACATGAGGTACTGGGAACATGGTGGTAACACTCCTTCCGGTATGATTCAGCTCCTGTCCTCAACCAAGCAAAGAACAAAGCATCACCAACGTCAAACAAGAAAAAGCTTCTTTGAATGCAGTTTGAAAAAATATATATTTTATATATATATATATATATATATATATATATATATATATAATGGCACTGTTTAACCATACTAGCGAGAGAGCTTTATGTTCGCGACGTGTAGCCAACGTGAGAAGTGTTTACATAGAAACCATTTGTTTACAGTTGGTGTTAGATTCAGTGGTTGTCAGTTTTAGATGTTGAAATGAGAAAATCTCTGCTTTTTTTTAAATTGTTATTATTTTATTTGGTATTAATGCAGGGCTTGTGGATGCAGCATCTGAAACCGTTTTATGTACCTCACCCACTCACCCATCCTCATTCTGTCTTCCGCATCTGCCTCCTGCTCTTGTGTTCTGTGTACATAACAATGGAATATAAACAAGGAATGTTTGTCAAGGGAAATATATTTATATTGGTAGGTGTGTATTTGGTTTACCAGTCCTTGTTGGCATAATGCGATTTTGGAACAAAAGTACATTTTTTTTGTATAGTATTTTAAAGAGACTGCTTTAATGTGTATTGCTTCCTACAAGAAAAAAGTCATATAATTTCTACAACGTCAGCCTTGTAAGAAGAGGTAAAAGTGCAGATTTGTATTATATTAAGGGATATAACTGGAGTATTTCATTCTTTTTTTTTGCGGTCTGGTTGCAATGCTTACATTGTTTTTTTAATTTCCCTTTGCCATTCAAAGACTTGAAAATGGTAATATATACATATACAAATTTTACATATATATATTTTTATTTGTTCTAAATTAATGTTCCTGATCATGTATAGTTCAAGAGAAAAGTCCTCTATAAAGACTGTATTTGTAATATTTTGTTATAATAAAAATCAAAGATTGCAGTTGCCCCATTGCTATGATGGGGCAGGAATCTATCAAGCCTTTTCTTTTCCTTGAGTTGATTGGGTTTTTGTTAACACATGTGTGTTTCATCAGAACTGCATACCAATGACTGTGGATCAAACTGTCTTTTTATTTATTTGGCTTATTTCTTTCCAGATGTTTCTCTCTCTATGCCACAGTTTGGTGTTTTCATCACAGCGTTTAAGCCCCACTCTTCTGCCCCATGTCCTTCTGTCCAATCAGCCTTCTTCTATCTGCGTCACTGCTTCAGGGTTGAATGTGGGGTTTAGAGGATCAGGGTCAATATTAGGGTCAGTAACAGCCTCAGCTGCTCTGCTTTGCTTCCAGACTAGAGTTTGCTCTGCTGCGGTTGTCCAGGTTACAGTTAAGATCAGGGTCAGGAGCGCTGATGGGACCTCAAGGCTCTAATGAGGGTGTGACCGCGACTGCTAACACCAGGCACGTTAGCGCCCTTAGAAGAGAGCTCTTTGTCTCGTCCGTCTCGCCAGCAGAGCTTCAGAGCTCCTTCATTTGCACATGTCTTTTTTTTTCTTCTTTTTTTTTTTCAGCAACCTTGTGAAGGTTCCCAATCTCAGTATGCCCGACACAATCTTGAGGAAAGCTTGAAATAGAATCCTTTATCTTTTTTAGCCTTAAAATACGCTTCTGCGGATTCCTGGAAATATGATTGAGCAGAGATTTGAGTCCGTGTCTACTGACTTACAGCGACTCCACTGAAGGTCAACAAAACACCTGCTGAAGTCAGTGATGCACTCCTAGTGTGACCCCTAGCACAGTTTGTTTTAGTCCGTGTTCAGCTGGTTGTATGACTCCAATAGACAGCCATGGTCTTCGTATCTTTTCAAACAAAAATGATTTTGATGTACATTCTGAAGGTAAATGCCTTCAAGTATTTAAATGAGTATGCTGTCAAAATGAAACTTCCCAATGATGCAGTACACGTGGCAGAACAATATTAAGTATCCTCAGGTACAATGTAGTAAAGCAGGAAGTAATTAATAAGGGTTAGTAGTATAGTGTGCTTATGTTAGTATACATTTTACAGATTACAAACTACAGCGCTAAACTGAACCCTAACCACAATTACATGTGTACAATGTCTTTTACCTAAGAACATTTTATTTAATCTTCATTAAGTATATTGTACCTAAGGAAAAAGGGTCCAGTATGTAGTTTTTTTGTCACAAACATAATTCTAAGATGTAATAAAATTGTGATGAAATACCTGAAACGAAGAAGTGCACAAAAAATGCACATGAAAATTTGTCTAAAACGTGGTCTGTAGTTGACAGGATGGGTTCTTTAAATGTTCTTCAGCCGGTCCTTATAGATTCTACAAAGACCCCATGAATTTGTTCTTAAAAACGGCATTCTAGATCGTACATGTAACTGTTCTCTACGCTGTCTTTGTACAACCTTTGAGGGTCCTCTTGCCTTTTTTCTTCAAAGGGTATAATGAGAACCATTTCAGGTATGGACAGTGATTTTATTTTCACCTCAATGGTCCATTACCTCAATCCTAATCACCAAAGGGGCACTGTCAGGTGCTCTGGTGTCTGGTAACTGGAACCCAGTTACTGAGATCTGACCATGTTGCTGTACCTGGATAGGAGGCAGGCAGCGAAACTGCACGTGAAGCACCGGCACAGGAGCCTCCTAATGGTGTTATCTGCTCAGAAGCTTTGTTTGATTTGTGTACATTTTTCATAGCTGATGTAACTTATGTCTTTTAGAAAGACACTTGTGTGTATGCCTTTTTGTATTTCTACTTGTGGCTGTAAATACTTGTTATATTTTGTTTAAGAGGATGTTAAAAAATAGCAAGAGAAAAAGACATTTTATTTCCAAGAATCTACTTATGAATTTTTGACAACAATAAACCCATAAATGTCTGCACTCTCTTTGTGTTGCATTTTTTTAAAGCAGTTCAGGTTTGATTGAAATGCAGCCAGAAGTCATTCCTAAGATATTTCTCTACTCTACTCCCATGACGTTTACAACTCGTTCATTCTGTTTCCATCAAAAAACCTCAGTGTGAAACCCCATTTGGGCCATATTTGGTGAGCAACTAATTAAGTTAGACTCTTGTGTATATGAGTGAATACAAAATGTGAGATACTACTGTGAGAGCTTCTGTGTTGGTATACAGGGCAGTTCTGCCCACGACCATCTGTTTATTTCAATCACCAGGAAACTCCAGCAGATCAGTAAGTGGCCCGTATATTCCAACTGAAGAACTTGGCCATGAATTAGTCAGAATCATCATCCAACCCAGCTGTACATCTTACTTGAGTTCAGGGGCTAACTTGCCTAACTTAAGAGAGATATGCACCCAAGCTAAATGTCTGGAAAAGATGTGAACGCGGATGAAAGTTCCTTAATGATTTGCCATCATTGATATGTGATTAGTGAGAGAGAGAGGACGACTAGGGACGCGGATGTCAGGCCCTGCATGTTAAGCGCCTCATTCAAAGCCTTAAAAAGTTCACAGAGAATATTTCAGAAGAGCAAACGGACATTTAGAAGGAAAGTTCACTTCTCCCGTAGGAATACTGCCAAGTGGAGTTGAGAAATTATTCCCTGAAATTAAACACACTCCATGCATTAAACATCAGAAACTGGATTGCACCCACTGAGTTTAGTGATGGAAAAGAGATTGGAAAAGGGAACTATGCTGCCCTCGAACAACATGGCTACGCACCAGGAACATCCCAAATGACCCCCTGAATGCTCCTGAATTCATTTTTTTAAATAACAGGGATGTTCATGTTTATTGTTAAGATGGCCTGAAAAGGGCCATAATGTACTGGTATTTTGTGTGTACTTTTTTTTGCAGAACATCAACTCAATTCAACTTTAACACCAACAAGGTAGTTTTTTTTTCAGAAAAAACTCCATGTGCTCAAGCTGTCTTGACCTTGTTGGGGATCACATGTGACACAATGCTCTCCTGTCATGTTGCTATGCGTTTCTCCACTATCAGCAGTTTAGATGATATAGATGCTGTGAGATCCAATAACTATGCAACTGCGTTGCCAATGAAGTAGCAAAGAGCCAACAGAGTATTTGGACTCAGTCTCTCTTGACATATTTGGAGCTTAATGAAGCTTCTCTCTTTGCCTGCATCCATTGCACTATTAATTGCTGTGTGAATCCATCTGCTGCTCTGTTGATGTTTATTGTATTGTGATCACATAAAAATGCAGATTTTTACAATATGCACTAAGACAGAATCAGGTCGGTTTTGTTTAGTTGTCTCTGGGATTGCATGTTTTTAATAGATCTTTTGTAGAGTGTAGACATACAGTCAGACAGTATTTGTCCAATAGGCTTTGATCTAAGCAAGTCAATATGATCATGAAGACATTATCTGCCATCAGCTTGTTTGAGTGATTGTTGATGAACTAGGTTCACGGCTATAATTAGCTGACAGTTCGCTGCCCCCTCATAATAATAATAATAACAATAACAAATTCACACAAGTTTTGAAACAGAAAATATATATGATAATACAGACTTGTTTTGTACTCTGTTGTGGAATGATGCAGTACCTCTGAGAACCACATGGTGGCAATGCATATCTTTTTTAATACATCGCTGCTCACATTCCTTTGTGTCACAAATTTGGGATTGAGTTAAGGAGATTTGTGTGTGGCATAAATTAGGCAAACATGATTTTTGTGGGACACTGCCCAGTTCATTATGGTACAAATGGGCTAAATCTTTTTTATGGAAGCAATTTAATTCTGCTCTATTGTTGAAGTGATGATTATATTTGTCTACATTGTTTGTCCTGAGTTTTTAAATTCCCATTACAAGAAAATGCTTCTTCTGAAGAGTGCAAATATTTTTCAGAAACTGCTTAACTTATAAGTAATGTCTAAAATTGGAGAAGCCTGCTTTTATCTCAGGCAGTTTGCACACATTGGTGGGTCCACTCAAGCCAGGCTGGACTCGACTCTAAAAGTCTGCCATAGTGTCACAAGATGTAAACAAAGAGACATTCAGTCACACACAGAGACAGAAGTCATACACAGTGCTCAAGCACTGCTAGATATGAATTATTATAAATATACCAGCACACACTACATCAATATTAGTGCTTTTTACTTTACACTCTAGATGCTCTATACGTGTGCAGAACATCAGTGGTGTCTCAGACTGTCACCTATCTGTGCCGTAGTGTTGCCCATATGAAATGAAATGATCAAGCACATCGAGTGCTTCTCTTCCCACTGATACACAGTGGAGTGCTGCGGCAGAAGACTCGGCGTGAGGCCACCACCCTGCGGCCGCCGCGGCCAGACCCACGCCTTTGAAAGTGACCCGGACCACACTCAGCTCCACACCACGTCCTTAGGTGAGCAAAAACACAAGACATGTGTGGGTGTCTGGGTACGAGTAGGAGAAGAGGTGGGGGGGGCATGGCGAGGACGTGATGCATTGCATTAGGCTGTGAGAGATTAAAGGCTGCTGTGATTTGTTACGGAGAGCCGTCCATTTGTCAGAGCAAGGTTCTGCATGTGGGCCAGGGTCTGGGTCTGGGTCTGGGTCTGGGTCTGTGGTTCTCTCCTTTTTCTCTCTGTGTCACGGTGGTCTGAGGTCTGCACTGGGGTGAGGCTCTCTAATGCCCTCTCCTGCCTGTACTCTGCACTGATTGATCTGTGTGTGTGTGTGTGTGTGTTTGTGTTTGTGTCTATGTGACTGTCTGTGTGTGTGTGTGTGTGTGTGTGTGTGTGTGTGTGTGTGTGTGTGTGTGTGTGTGTGTGTGTGTCTGGGTCTGGGTCTGGGTGTGTGTGTCTATGTGACTGTCTGTGTGTGTGTGTGTGTGTGTGTGTGTGTGTGTGTGTGTGTGTGTGTGTGTGTGTGCGTGTGTGTGTGGTTGACTTTGTGTATGTATGTATGTATGTATGTATGTATGAATGTATGTATCTGTGTGTCTGTGTGTGTTTCACTTAACATACACAGAGCACGACTTGCCAGATTTCTGAATCCTCTTTCATTATTTGTGACATACTCCAGGACAATTTTAATTAGAGTGTGCCTTCATTGCATGTCGCTGTTCTTGAAGCACTTGAAGCTGACATGAGGATAGCCTGCAATCCACCTGTCACAGTTGTTATTGTCAGGCCTCCCTTGGCCAATGGATTCAGTGTGGAGATCCAAATGCCTCTGGTTTGCTGCTGGAATGTGACACATTCTTGTGCTGTTATTTGTGCCACCAGCTCTGTTCTGTTGCGTTCCCAACACATGTAGGCGCAACATCCTCCTGCTCTGTTAATTTGCACTTTCATGCCAGCTTTTTCCCCCCTTTCTTGTTTCTCCAAGTCTCCCTTCAGCTAACACATATTCTCTTACTTTCTGATGGTGTAAACACATTCAGCGAGACAGGAGGGAAATCTGCGTCAGATCACACACACACACACACACTTATACAGACACACACACATAAGCACACACGTACACACACACACACTTATACAGACACACACACACATGAGCATACACACAAAAACACAGACAGACATCCTCTCACATTTGTTAGACACAATGAGTAGTAGTGTGGTGGATGTTCAAGAGAGCCTGGCAACACTCCTGTTGGACTGATGTTTTAATTTCTTTTGGGGCTGGTTATCAAATGAGTGTGTGGTCTATGCAGCCCAGTGGACTATCCACCTTCACACTGACACACACATACTCACAAATACACACACACATGGGGCTGGCTTTGTGCTTGAAATAAGAAATGCGTAAGGATGTGAGGATGGTGAAGTGCTCATAAACTTGGGCACGTACTGCAGCTTGTCTCCATGGTGCATTTTAATCCATGCCACATGGCGATTATTTTCTTAATCTTTGTTTATTGTCCACCAGTTGTGTCTGTGTGTGTATGAACACAAGCGTGTGTGTGTGTGTGTGGGTGAAGACAACCGGCCATCTAATATCCATATAATTACTGTTTGTTCATGTGCGTACACACATATGTGTGTATGGTGTCTACAGTATGTACGTGTTTGTGTGTGTGTGTGTGTGTGTGTGTGTGTGTGTGTGAGCAGGAGCATGTGATTGGCCCACCCAGCCACCATCGAGAGTAAGCCGTCCTTCAGCATTTCACAGTGTTGCACCACAGTAGCTCCCCAGCACATATTTCAAGTGTGTCAGTGCGAGTGGGCCCTGATCACCCAGCGCTAATGATTTATACAGAGCAGCCGCTACCAAAAGTTCAGATTAGTCACCCCAGGATGACACAGTGACATTGGAGAGGAAAGCAGCAAGCTGCAGAATTATGTTGAGATTTTTTTTATTTTAAACAATCCATTGTTTCTATTGCACTTGTAATGTAGAGATGTATAGTATGTTTGTAATTGTACACTGACACTACATTATCTTATTTTTAGGAAAATCATACATTTTCAAGGTTAGTAGTCTTTATTCCCTCAAGAGAAAACGAGAAGTTTGAGAGTTGAAATATAGGACCTGGAGGAGTGTCTTCAACGGGTATATATACTGACAGAGGAGGCAGGTGGAACTCACACCACCGGCAGACATTCTTCCAGTTGGAAAGATAGATGAGATAGACCAGTGGATGAAGGCGGCCCAAGTGGAAAGAGGTGCAAGAGGTTGTGCATTATGCAAGGCCGGCATTGGCTCCTGGCATTGGATCCTGGTGGAGTACCTTATCATGTCTATAAAGGAGTGCCTGATGTTTTGAAGTCTGAATGAATGAAGTATGGAAGCTTACGCCATGACCATGGGCCATTTTGACCGATCAGTCTTCTTAATGTGGAAGTAGAGATCTTCTTTTGTGTGGTAGCAAGGAGGTTGGTCTCCTATTTGAAGGCAAATAAATAGCGTGATAGATATTTCTGTACAGAGAGCAGGAATCCCAAGATTTTTTGGATGTTTTGAACATAGTAGCATGATTTGACATCAAATTCAGGCAGCAAGGACAGAAGGCACAGACCTTTGTGTGGTGTTTTTGGGCCTGGCTAATACCTTTTGGATCGGTGCCACTCAGACTGTTTTGAGTGGTGCTCAGTTCCTTTCAAGATTTCAGCATTAGTCAAAGCATATTTCTGGGTCTATTTAGTTGGGCTTCAATACAAGTAACTACACCACATCCTGTCAGCATTTGGAGACTGGTATCATGGCTGGATGCACCGTTGGCTTTTTACCTGGCAATTATAGGGGTAAATAGAGGGAATTATAAGGGCATCTAAATGGGTTGTTGGTGGTGAGAGGCTGCAGGATGGATACCTCCCATCCAAGCTTATATGGACTACATGATCACGCTTGGACGACATAGAACAACAACTGTTCCGTGTACGTGCCAGCTGTTAGCCAGCTGAAGTTTAATGGCAATCTGAAATGGGCCAGGATGAAAATGAAACCTAGTAAATGTAGAAGTATATCTATCAGTAAGGGAAATTTGGAGGAAGACTCTGGAGTGATTCGTTCTGTTGTAGAGAAACCAGTAAAGAGTTTAGGCAGGTGGTACAATTGTACAGAGTTAGAGAGCAGGGTTTGGGCTAGGACAAGGTGATAATTGGAAAGCATGGTGTTAAGGTGTGCATGAGAGGAGGCAGGTGGTAACTAGCTTTGCTCACAAGCAAGAAGAGGAAACTAGACAGGCAATAGCAGCTTCTCAGGCTAAAGCAAGGGCAATAGATGAACTGGCATAATGTTGAAAAGAGTAAGTTTGTGGGCTGTGGAGGCTAACCACATGGAATTAATTGTTGGAGCCACTTATGGTGTCCTCCCAACTCTGCAGAGTGGGTGGGTGAAGACAGAAGCTGCAAGTTGTGAATTGGGTGTTGGCTCATTAAAACATTTTCTGTCCAGCTTTAAAGCTAGCCTGCTCCCAGGGTCGCTACACGTGGAAACATAATCTGGTTCTAAAATGATTTGCGTGTTTGTTTGAGAAAAGCATGTTGTTTGTAGTCATGGCTGAAGCACACCCACAGTCTACTCGGGGGCCATGTGAATGAACCTGTATTACGTGAAGAAGCCTGTCTCATGTGACTAATGGCACCAGGGTCCCTGATCCCGGACAGCTCTCCCCACCCACAAACTGACAAATGAAGGCGCCCACTTGACAACCACAGTGACATGCTCATGAAGTCATCTTTGTTGTTGTTGAGTGTCAGTAGGATGGTTGTAGTGCACCCTGTTGTTATAACTTAGGCTAGGTTGTTGGGTATGAGTAACTGCATGTGACAGTGAGAGATTTGGCCACTGTGGGAAGTTCCCAACCACTAGGAAGTGAAATTTGTTTCCCTTTTTCCTTTGAATACCATTTTAAATGGGAAACACCCAATTACACATCCATTAGTGCAGAATAATACAGGTTAACTTGTCTCTGCTCAAGACCTTATCAGTTGCCACACCACACCTGCAACTGTAGGATACATTCAAATAATTGTATTAAATATATACATAATGTAATTTGTTTAAACAATTCAACTTGTGTAGTTGGTGACACCATGTTATAACCATGCCATTGCATGTATCCCCCTCATAAATTCTCATTGCTGTCAGTAAATTGTAATATATTCTCATTTTATGATTAGTAGTTGTCATTACAGTTCTCAAAGTGTTTGAGCCTTTGACAGTTTTCAACATGTAACGGCAGCTGTCATGGGGGCTATTGGCGTGCCATGGCATCTTACTGACATTACTTTGTATTATGAGTGTTGATAGCATTAACTTGTATAAATAGTATAAAAAAGAAACACTGCAATAAGGTATTAAAAAAGAGTGTTAATAGCCATTTACACATAGGAAAAATATACTTATTCAGAAACTTTTCTTTTCATTGGAAAGAAACTTTCTCTTTTTCTGTGCTTTAATATTCCTGATCTAAAGTAAAGAATTAAAAGAATGTAATGTACAGTCCACAGCTCTGGTGAAAAGTTTTGAGCTCAAAATGTCTAGTACAAATATATCAAATTAGACACCTCTCCTCCGTGCACCTGAAGCAATGTATTGATTGCCTGGAATTGTTTATGATTTAGTCTTAGAAACTGTGTTTTTTTTCCCATTTACAGAGCCAGGGCTGTGTATGAACACCAGCATTCTTTGCGCCCACACATAACAGACAGCAAGAGGACTGTGAGGAGCAATTTGCTGAAGTTGACAAAAACTCTATTGGATTACAATCGCAGACTGCACCTTCAAAGCCCCCTAACATTTTATTGGCAGTGCATATAATAGAGACTCTGCTAAATGTCTACAAGCAGTCAGGAAACCATGTATAAAGTATTGATTCATCACCGCCTGTGGTAATACTGATAACCCATGTGATAACATGTTACCATGTCCTCATGTTCACAAGATCGCCAGATCAGCCCACATCAGAGAGTAGTACCTCACTGCCTACTCGGCGTGTATAATTGAAGTTCCACCGACAGCAGACTCTGCTCTCGGATCAGTCCCGCTCTCTATTTCACAATTAATTAGTCCTGCACTGAAACAAGAGAGGCTGCGCGTAGGCTCGTCCCTGAGTCTGTGTGAGAGCAGGCCCCAAGCATCAGCATTTAAGCCGGTTTCATCTGCCCGCGGGGCCCCAGCAATGCAAGCGGAGTTCTTAATGAG